>NC_089195.1:15597438-15602438 GCF_963930695.1 Labrus bergylta | reverse complement strand
ACATAATTTAAATGGGTATACTGTAAGTACATTGAAGCATTGCTGAGAGATGCTTGTGATGAGTGCACCATGTGCAAACTTCAGTATTTCAGCTTGTTGTGATGTAATTTCTAGGACTTTCAATTGCTTTATATCTCTTTAAAGGTCACATATTATCCTCCTTTTCACCAAGTTTAAATAAATCTCAGAGCTCCCCAAAACATGTCTGTGAAGTTTCTTGTTCTAAATCCACTCTGACCCTGTATTTGATCATGCCTATAAACCCCTCTATTTCAGTCCTGCTCAGAACAGGCTGTTTCTGTGTCTGTAGCTTTAAATGCAACTGAGGGCTGTTCAACAACGCCCCTCTAGGAGGGCTTGGGTGGTTCGAGCTTTCTGGAACCATGCCATATTGTTTACACTGAGAAGGCAGACTCACCCACCTGGGGGAGGGGTTACTGCCCTTTGTGAAGTCATGAAGGGAACATCGCTAAACAGCCTGTTTGAGCACACATTTTCTGAAAAGTGATACAGGCAAAAGACGGAGAGGATGGACTTTGAGGAACGTCATGCAGGAAAGGAGCCACAGGTCGGATTCAAATTTGGGCCGCCTGCTTAGAGGACTACAGCCTCTGTACATGGGGCACATGCACTAACTACTAGTCCACCACAGCCCCGACTCGCAGCAGCTATTGGTTCAGAATGTGACTGAAGATCAGAAGTTTACTTGAAGCTTCAATAGAATAAAATAATGGAGATTGCATCGTTTTAAAACACGCAGTATAGTAAAGAACGGAAGTATTGACAACCTTAGTCAAGCAGTTGTAGTTTTCATGTGTATATTAATTAACTGATCATTTAAAACAGGATTCCAGAAACAACAGTCCTGCTCGTCCTGCTGCTCCTGCCATCTCACAAGTTATCGCCAATTCTTAATCTCAATTAGCGAATTAATGACCCTAGAAATGAATGAACAATGTTAGGTTAGTTTTTAGCTGCATTAAGATTAAAATACGTTTTTTATTACAGTTGTTTTAACGCATTCATTAAAAACAGGAACGTGTTAAAAACAGCCCCATCAGGAGGTCTTTCTTCAAATGGGTTCATAAAACTGGATTATTCTACAAACGCCCCAAACCAATAAACTAAATGTAACCACATTCATCTGGGTGTGAGTGTCCCTGAATTCACACAGCTTCTCTCATTTTATGATTTATCTTAGTTTGTTGCCTTATTGAAAACTGAGAAGAGAAGAGAACAGTTTCCTATATTCCTTTACATGTTAGAAGTACACAAATGAAGACAAAATCAGTGGAAATTCTCAGGAGGGGGGCCTCCACATTTGTGTCTCAGCTCTAAATCTCATAAGTCGCCACACGTGTGCTCTAAATATTCCTGGTGGTTACGCTCCTTTATCCGAACTTATGAGCACCAATTTCAGAAGTGTTACAAACACAGCCATAAATCTTCTTTATGTGCAGCCCATTAGGGCCCGGCTACCATAAGTAATAACTCAGCCAGGAGTGTGTCTGCTCGACTTGTCTCTAATAAAGGTGTCAGAGAGGTTAGCATGCCCATAATGTTCAGGCTATTTCCCTGTCACAGCTTTTCATGTTGAACATATTTGAACTCAGCCGCAGCTGTCTGCAACGTTATGTATGTGCTCTGCAGAAGAGAGGCTTTTTTTCTCCTCAATAACTGTGCACTACGTGTCGTAAAACTGAGTCAGTGCAGTTCATTTAAAATGCATTCTTTTTACTTTGACTTTGTCACACAGTTATATTTTGATTATTTCCAAAGTGTCTTCTTACTGTCAACTCTGTGTTACAACAAGGGACAAAGTTACAGGGATGATGGAAACACAACGCCACAGCAGCAAGTTCTCCTGATACTAAAAAATAACTGTGAAAACATTCATTATAAAAACAAATTAAAGGAGCAATGTGTAACTCTGACACCTAGTGTTTCAAATGGGGACTGCATTCCAAATTCAATTGGAAAGAACAATTTCCAGCCGCCCCCTCCTCCCCAGAATCGATGTGCACGCAGGTTGCCATGTTGCAGACAATGAAGCTTCAGTGTTTAGCCAGCTCTGCATCGATCTGTAAACCTTTCTGCGTTCTAACCTCTTTGCATTTTTCAAAAGCATCTCCAATATTTTAACAATGTTTCTGCTCGTGGAGCTTATTAGAAACATGCAGAGGCTTTTTAGATCGGGTAGAATCAGATCTATCTGAACCAGTTGTCTACCGCTTTCAAACCTGTTGTTTTGATCTTTGCATGGCAAACCGAGGGGCAAAACGGCGGTGTGGAGGTGCCTTAAATCAGTCTACCTTCTCTGGTCAAAACAAAAACAGACCATTCCACACAACTTAGAAGGAGGACATACTGGCTGCTGCATTGTTGTAAGCGAAGCCAGCACTTCAACATAGCATGTTTCCTTAATGTCTAATGATACAGTAAGGTCATTTTTTGATCATATTCAGTTGATATCTTACATATTAGACCTTTAAGAACAGTTTTGACAGATGGACAAAAGGAGAGTCCTACACAACAACAGAAACCCAAACAGGGCCAAACACAGCAAGACAATATGAAGGTCCAGTCAGTAAAGCATAAAAGGAAGAAGACAAGAAGTATGACAGCAGAGAGAAGACAGGAGGATGATGAAGGAGGAGGACAGGAAAGGGGTAAATCAAATAAAAAGCATGAAAACGAAGACTGAAGGCAATAAAAAGACCACCACATTACATAAAAGCAAGTCTTAAACAATGGGATTTAAGAATTGACTTATTGATTGTAAAATCTTTTAACAGAGCATATCTCGATTTCTTTTCATTATTTTTAACATCGATCAGGACCAAGAAAAATTATATTTGTTGAAGTCGAATAGACCCAGAAAAACAAGATTAACTGTGTTCAGCCTTGTGTTATGTTTTTTCTTTTTTTTTTTTACATTTGACACAAAACTGTGAAGCAGAATCAATTGAAGCCTTCTTTGTTCCCCAAGGACTTCAAAACAAATTCACAAGGAAGCTGAATAGAGTGAAATTATTTCCAGCTTACAGTTTAAATATAAAAACCAATATGTCAGCTGAGCTCTCACAGACTCAGAGTGGTCGACAGTGCTCATTTAAAAGAATCTAATTTGTTATTTTTTGTTTTCACTATTGAAAGAAAACTCACCAACTGCCTCAGACAGTCCGTACACTCGTTGGCCGTAGGCGTCGGTTTTGTCCCAGATGAAGGTGTAGGAAAGATTCGGCTGAGCAGGAAACCATTTCTGGAAAAGGCGACCCACTACCGCCACCATCAGGTGAACCTGGAAAAACACAACCAGACACGAAAGTCATTAAATGAGTTCAGGCTAGGCCCTGCCCTGAACCATGTTAGTGTTACCCTATAGCAGCTAGAGTTACACAAAGAGCTCTGCAAAAATAACAGAATACAGGAACAAAAAGACAACACACAGGCATTATTCAGAATAGTGCTGCTTCATCGAAAAACACAACCAAGTGATGTAAAGCTGAAGTAAAAAAAAAATTCTAATTATTTGCAGACCGTTAAATTTAATGTGCTGGACATGTATTTTCAGATCAGTTGTGTTAGTTTGCATGTGTTATGTAAAGGAGCAATGCTTTGACCTCTCAGGGCCACCGTACACATTGCATATTCTCACCTTCATCAGGTTGAATGGTATGGATGTCTGCGTCATGGTGACTTTGAGGACTGGTTTATACCCGGCAGCTCTGGAGCTCAGGTAGATCAGATGCAGGTCACTGCCAGGGATCGAGGTTTTTTCTTGTAAAACCTGCAGAGAAATAAAAAAAAAAAAAAGGAAAGACAGAATTCATCAACACCTGATACTGATTCTATGTCCTCGGATTTGTAGCTTAGCTTCATATTCAGGGGGAACAGACAGCTAATTAGCATGCAGCTTTCTTTGTACGGCTGCTAGTCGTGTTTGCAGAAGGAACGCTCCGGAAAGAGAAAAGCAAGCATCAAACCATCTGTGCCCACAACGGGGTGCATATTTAACATCATGACGGCCTTCAACTGGAGTGTTTACAGGCAGATTTATACAGTAACACTAAGTGATACGGTTATAAACGAAATGGCTGAAAGATTGTTTTTATAACCCTCTGCCTCCGTGGAAATATAAATTAAACCTGCGCCATCTTTGAATGACGGTTAATCTGCATATTTTATCAGGTGTATCTGCAGGTGAAGGACAGGCTCTCTGATTTACACACACACGTGCACACGCACACACGGCACGTCGACACCTCCTTGAACTTTTAGATACTCATGGTGAGGAATCGTCTCTAAACTTCAGACCTGCAACCCCGCTGACTGTTCGCCGCCAGCGACGCTCAGAATCATCATCACCTCTGCTCGCTGAGAGACGACAGGAATAAAACGACTGGAGGGATTGGCGAGCATGTGTCTTTAAGTATGCAGATTATTTATGGGGCCCTAAGAACAGTGTGTGTTTGTGCACGTGTCCTTGGTGTTGAACTTGATCAAGGGGACCTGGACTAAATCACAGCTCGCTCAGGCAGACACATAATCACTTATTACGATTTCTACGTAAAACAAAGTTGAAGAATCTGTAGAGGGCGTTTGGATTTTTAGTATGGGAAGTGTTTTGGTTTCTCTGTGTAGTATGTTTGTAGTCAGAACTGTATTGGCCAATCACATATCAGCAGACTTTGAAACAGCCTGAAGTGACATCGTAATGACATCTCAGCTCCCATCAGCTGTAATCTGAAGATGATTTATTCCCTCTATAGCACACATCTGCATGTCAGAGATCTGCTGTACATCAAACATTTACACTGGAGGGATTAATTCTACTTGAATAGCAATCAGCGTTTAGATTTCCTGACTCCCTTGAAAGCAGCAGAAATGATCGATCCGACCTCCTCTCAACAAATAAACAAGTATTTAAAAAGTTGTTTTCTTCTGCTCTTGAGAACAGACCTGACAAAGCTGGATGTTTTACTAATCTGCATCTTGAT